>NC_012878.2:36831806-36870638 GCF_000003195.3 Sorghum bicolor
TATATATATCTTAATGCTGGATTCACTACGACATGATACAACACAACACTTTACCCCATATTGTAAGGGAAGAGTATCAAGTCCTTGTGCCATTGGTTATAAAAGAACCTCCGAAGGTTCTTCTCTATTTCCTTTAGGCCTCAGATTGAATGGATCGTCAGTCTTGGTGTCCTTGTACACAATATAGGGATCAATAAAACCAATTTGATCATCGTGTTTCAATCTGAGTTCTCTCGTCATGTGTCTGCACGTCGTGAGCATACTAATTACGAATACGTACATATGCTAGAGTGGAATTATTGATTAAAAGGAAGAATAACTTACAAACAGTAGTAGCTGATGAGAGCTTTGTCGAGAGCATCCATATAGAGAAGCTAGTGTACTTCAATAAACTGTGCCCATATGACGTCATCTCCATGGAAGTAGTGATGGTCTCTGACTCGGATGCCAATATATTGTTCAAGTTCATGTTATCGACAAAAACTCATGTACTACTCAAGGAGCTTGTACATTTGCGTACGAAGTTGTTTTACATTTGCAGGGTTGCATAGACTCCTGCCATATCTATACTGCCGCCGCCATTCATCAACAACTTTGACGTCTTTAATAGCCTCCCAACCCATAAGTTGTTCTATGGAGAGCCTAGTCGCATCCATCCACTAGGCGAGTTCATCTACGTTCACAGCGTCAGGTATCGCCATTTGTAGAAAGTTCATGTTGGAACCATATTGTTTCTAAAATCACTAGTGGCGGAACTGATTGCTGCACTTGTTGGCCAAGCTGTGCAACCTCTTTCTCGGCCTTCTATTTCCTTTTGTCCACCTTGATTGTTTTTGTGATAGTAGGCTCGTAGTCTGGTAGTGGCAGCGCTGGTTTTTTACTAGCGACAAGCTTCTCATCTTGCATAATCTTGCCTCAACTGTGAGCGAGGATACAATAGGAATGGCTTCTCTTGCTTTGCTCGTGCGGTAGCTTTGGTTTTTTCGAAGAATGCTTGCACATCTGACTTCACTAAAGCCTCAAGTTCTTCATCAGTCTTCTTGTATGAAAGCTTGGTTATCTTCAGGGTCTTCGTGACCATATCTTGTTTCTTCGCTATAGGTTGGACCGATCTTTGTGGGTTGGTAGGCCTCTTGTTCGTTGATGGACCAGTCGATGCTGATGAGGCGGTCGGTGTCAGAATTGGAGGAGGCGGCGGTGGCGCAGTTGGAGCTTGCTGTGGTGGAGGAGATTTGGCCGCTGCCGGCGTTGGAGTCCGTTGTGGAGGAGATACGGCTGGCGGTGGGAATGCAGCCTTGTCTTGTATGAAATCATCCTCATCGTCGTGTCCCACGACACTGTTGTCATGTGGTGAATGGATACACAAACTTAGGTTGGGGGAGGTCTTGATGTGAAAAAAACTAACAAGGTATATACTTGAGTCAACCATAATGTAATACAGTAAATAATTAGTGATAAGAAATTGTGTTCACATTCATCCACACCTAGGGCTCGGTTGTTGTTGAGGGGGAGGAAGTGATGGTGCCCTAAGAATAATGATGTACCATTTCTTCCAACATATGAATGTCTTCTCCGCTTCACCTAGGGTCTTCTCCTCATCACCACTTTTGATATCCAGAGGCACATTTTCATGGCCTTTGACCACTCTATCCACCGAGACACTAGCATATCCAGGTGGTATTATGACTGTGTGGATCCTTAGTGTCTTTGTGGGGTCGATAGGAGATACAACACCGGTAGCCACCTTAACTGTGCTATTCCCCTAAGGAATATGCAGCTCACAGGATGTCAACGGAGCGGTGACATCAACCACCGGGAAGCACAGCCCTACATCATCTTGCCTCACATGCACCTCTGTAGAAGCACAACTGCTTTTCAACTGACAAGAGTCGGGGCTGATGTTGGTGGCCGGCTGTGACAAGCTCTGGAGGCAGGAACTTACAACTTCCTCCATGACCTTTCTGATTTGCTCCTTCATAGTGGCCTTAAGCGCTTCCTCCCACTCTATTGCCTTAGGAGCCTCTTCACTGGCCTTCATAACAGCCTCCTCCAACTTTCGTAGCCGTTCCCTGTCATCTTCTTTCTCTTGTCGCTTCTATATGTTTCTCTGTCCTGAGGGAAGGCATGCTCCCATGACACTGAGCCATAGCCTCTCGTCCGTCCATCATGCTTAGGGTTCCTCAGGGCGTATGTCAGCTCATCTTTATCTCTGTTCAGCTGCCACTGTCCACTTTGAGCGATGGAGCGATCTTGATGAAATCTTTCTACTACAGCTTGAATGCATTCCCCATACATGACCTTTCTGGTCTCTAGGCCCAAGCTGCCCTTGTGAGTGAAAAACCAGTGCTTGGTGCACTTAGGCCAGTCGACAGATTCTGGCTCCAACACCGTGTCAATTAGCTCTTGCTTGGCTTTTTCCCACTTAGGAATGGCAGTAGGGTAGCCACCTGATCCCATCCTATGGTGGTAGGTCTTGTGTTGGGCATTCTCTTGCATTCTTCTCGCTTGTTCCTGACCCTCTTCTGATGTCTTGAACCGTACAAACTCGTACCAAAATGGCCACAGCTTGATAAAGTTCTTAGAGTTGAAATCCAGAGTCTTGTTCTTCTTGATATAGTCGTTGTATAGATGCTTCTTCCAGCACTGGACTTGTGTAGTCATCTTCTTCATAGACTAATCCTGAACTCTATCCTTCAACTCTGAATCGTTTGTGTCTACAACACGTCACCCGAAACTTGTTCCGTATCATGATCGGAGACATAACTAATTTCAGGGTGTTGCTTATTTTTCTTCCATTCACGTGCATTGATCGGGAGCCTATCCCAGACAAGGTAGCCTAAGTGGTTGACAAAGGCTCTTGCAAGGGGTTCACGTGGCTGGCCTGTTGCCTCATCAAAATCTGTGATAACCAACCGACATTCCACCGACTTCTTCGGGCATCGTACTTTTCTGCTGGTAACCATGGTTATCGTCGAGCCAGGTGGCTGTGTAGGCAGAAACAAGATAATTAATAAAGGAAATTATTTTGAATTTCATGTATATAAGCATAGAAGGTTGCATATTACAGACCTAGCCAACATTGTCTTCCGGTATGCCTTCGAGGGCCAAGTATTGAGAACTGTCATCGATGCCTCGAGGATTCTCATTGCATTTGCGATCGTCAAAATAAACTTGTTCATCGCCATCGCGGATCATGTTCATCAATATTTCTTCGTGTTGGCACTTGCTAACACCACTTGAATACTAGATTGTCATCCCTAGCATGGCACAAGAGTGTACTATGCTATTTATACGGACACAGATAAATCCACAAGTGCACGGATACCGTTGTAGCTTTTACCCAGTTAAAGGTTTTATCGTATCCACAGGGAAACGGGAGAACCAACTACGCTCTAACTTAACCAAGACAGACAGGTGGGTGTAAATAGGAAATGTGATAGAATTGAATAAGAACAATATTAGAGGTAAAATAATAATGGGGGAATATAGAGTAGAGCAATCTAATATATGGGCGATAATAGGAGAATAGAGAGGATAACTAGGGTTTCTCTACTTCAAAGGGGTATGTCTGTCTGTGGCATACCATAAGTATAAAACAACATAGAGGATGCTTATACCTAAGGTCGAGGACTCCTACCAGTCCTGCTAACGGGAGGTGGACTACAGAGGACTACGTAGCTGTCACCTACGCGGCCTACCACACGTTCCGGCTAACAGGGGATATCCGCAAGTAATCTAGGTCTAAGCACCACGCTTACACCTATACTACAACTCTCACCTATAGCGTCCTATGGATTAATGTACTCAAAAGAGTTATGAACCAGAACATATATGGATAGTAATTGCATAATGAAATAAAAAGTAGATTACCAGAGTCATCCCATGAGCAAGCTTGATTAGAGCTTGATCATGGCGAAGTACAACCGGAGGAAGAACCGACAGGCCGGCCTCTCCTCCAATCCTCCCTCGCTCTCCATCACGCTACTATCTAGATCTACTATAGTTTAGAGAAGAGAGGCGAGCTCTCATCTCCAAACCGTAGCTTTTGCTCTGTCTATCAATAATGAATAGGGATGCAGAGGTGTCTTGTCTAGGGGCCTGGGGGCCTGCTTATATAGTCTTTCCAAATGAACGTGAGCCGTTGGATCAAACCGACCTTAATCGCACGGTTTTCCTTAATCCAGTAGAGCATATTCCGTGAGGCGGAGCCTGATTGGCTGTTAGAGCAGGGCAGGCGCCCTAGGGGGGAGGGCGGGCGCCCTGTACCTGGGCCCGCTCGGCCTCCCGTTCGTTCCCGCGGCTTCCGGACTCTTCTAGATGATAGAAAATTGGCGCACACGTTAATATCTCTAAGTAAACCCGATGTGTGGGCCTTTCCTCCATGTTTCCATATAACCCCCTGTAGAAATAGACAAACACCAAAACTCGTGGAATTTTGTCAAATAAAACCCTAATGCTGACCTATGTCAAGATCAACTCAATGAGATCTGCAATATTTATTATAGACATATGCATCGACAACCGTCCTTTTAAAGTTTTTATAAATTGAAAGGAAGAGGGGGTTGGAGAGACCAATAGATTGGGAAGATGTTGCATATGAGCATGGAGTAAATGAAGTGGCTATGAAATAAATTCTATGCTCATTAATGTTATCTTCGTCTCCAATCTGAATGTTCGGAGTTTCTCCTGGATTGGTCTCGCCTATGTCCTCTTCTGTAGTTGGATGAATGTCATCTTCAACGGGAGTCAAGGACTCACCATTTGAAATTGAGCCAAAGTCAGAATCCATTAAGGCTTCTTCCTTGTCCATCCATTCTACACATTCTACCCATTTAGAACTTGTGATCAGAAAAGGGGAGGTGTTAGAATTTTCTATATGGCTTAGCTCTCCTTCTATGACATTACTTGACATGTCATCCTCATGGTCTTTATGACTCCTATGGTTTGATCATCTTGATGGATTGCTAGGATCATAACGAGACTGAAAAGGACAGGGATAAGAGGGGTCTCTAATGTCAAGGATGGATTTAGAATCTGTGAAGATGGAAGGGGAGCAGATAGAATCGTCTATATGGTTTAGCTCTCCTTCACTTGATATGTCATCCTCGACTTCTTCATAACAGGAACCAGGACATTCTCTAAGAGAACCATCATTGCAAGGATTTGAATTATCTATGCTTGAAAGTCTCTTATGGAACTAGAAGTCTAAACCATCAGCATCTGAAAGCTTTAAGGTCGGAACTCCTTCCTCCCTTGGAGAATTTTGGGGTATTGATGGTTTAGGATCGATAGCTATAGTTTGGGATTGAAGTGGTTGTGATCTGGCTATTGAAACTTCTTCTTCTTGTCTAGGAACTGGTTCTTTCTCTTTCTTAGGGATATAAATTCTAGGAGACTTTCCGCTCATTAAATCAATCAAATTCCAAGCTTCACTAGCGGACAGGTGGTGGAAAGATCCTCGAGAGGCCGCATTAAGGGTTTGCTTATTTTCCCTACTAAGGCCCTTAAAAAAGTGAATTAGAAGAACTTCTTCTGGAATAGAAAGATTTGGGCCCGTGAGAGTAAGGTCAATAAAGCGGTCCCATGATTCGCCAAGAGATTCTTCTTCTAGTTGTCTAAAAGAAAGAATCTCAACCCGAAGATCTGCCACTTTGGAGATCAGAAAATATTTGAAAAGAAAACTATTGTATAGCTCCTTCCAATCTCCATGAGCACTTCCTATGTTGAGTTTATACCAATGTCTAGCGTTTCCCGTTAAAGAGAACAGAAAGAGCTTCCATTTAAGGGTCTCATAGGAATTGCCTTCCATGCGAAGGAGGTCACAGACTCGATAAAACTCTCTTTGGTGTGTGTATGGGTTTTCCTCACCTTCTCTTGAGAAAGGTTGTTTTTGAAGAAATTCTATGTATTCCGAGCTTATCTCAAAACTAGATGTCATGATAAGCTTTGAAGATTTTGGTGGTTCGAGATGTGTGCCCGTAGGTCTATTAAACTGATAGATAGACATGTTTGCATTCATGATAGACCAGAAATCAAGGATTAGATAAGAAGAAAGAATAGTAGAGATGAGGAAAAGGATAAAATGAAAATTATATTATTTTGTAATATTTTTTAGAAAAATGATTAAGCTAGTTTGTAGTCAACTCAGCAACCGTCTCCCCGGCAACGGCGCAAAAAAGCTTGTTGACACTTGTTAACACCACTTGAATACTAGGTTGTCATCCCCAGCATGGCACTAGAGTGTACTATGGTATTTATACGCACATAGATAAATCCGCAAGCGCACGGATACCGTTGTATCTTTTATCCGGTTAAAGGTTTTATCGTATCCACAGGGAAACGGGAGAACCAACTACGCTCTAACTTAACCAAGACAAACAGGTGGGTGTAAATAGGAAATGTGATAGAATTGAATAAGAACAATATTAAAGGTAAAATGATAATGGGGGAATATAGAGTAGAGCAATCTAATATATGGGCGATAATAGGAGAATAGAGAGGATAACTAGGGTTTCTCTACTTGAAAGGGGTATGTCTGTCTGTGGCGTACCATAAGTATAAACCAACACAGAGGATGCTTATACCTAAGGTCGAGGACTCCTACCAGTCCTGCTAACGGGAGGTGGACTACAGAGGACTACGTAGCTGTCACCTACGCGGCCTACCACATGTTCCGGCTAACCGGGGATATCCACAAGTAATCTAGGTCTAAGCACCATGCTTACACCTATAGCACAACTCTCACCTATAGCGTCCTATAGATTAAAGTACTCAAAAGAGTTATGAACCAGAATATACATGGATAGTAATTGCATAATGAAATAAGTAGTTGATTACCAGAGTCATCCCATGAGCTAGCTTGAATAGAGCTTGATCATGGCGAAGTACAACCGGAGGAAGAACCGACAGGACGGCCTCTCCTCCAATCGTCCCTCGCTCTCCATCTCGCTACTATCTAGATCTACTTTAGTTTAGAGAAGAGAGGGGAGCTCTCATCTCCAAACCCTATCTTTTGCTCTATCTATCAATAATGAATAGGGATGCAGAGGTGTCTTCTCTAGGGGCCAGGGGGCCTGCTTATATAGCCCTTCCAAATGAACGTGGGCTGTCGGATCGAACCGACCTTAATCGCATGGTTTTCCTTAATCCTTTAGGTCGGTAGAGCATAATCCACGAGGCGGAGCCTGATTGGCTACCAGAGCAGGGCGGGCGCCCTAGGGGGGAGGGCGGGCGCCCTGTCCTCGGGCCCACTCGGCCTTCCGTTCGTTCCAGTGGCTTCTGGACTCTTCTAGATGATAGAAAATTGGTACACACGTTAATATCTCTTTGTAAACCCGACATGTGGGCCTTTCCTCCAAGTTTCCTGATAACCCCCTATAGAAATAGACAAACACCAAAACTCGTGGAATTCTGTCAGATAAAACCCTAAGTCTGGGTGTTGGATCCTTTTCATTGTTTATTTGATAATTAAATATGGTACCTAAGGACCGTCAACACTTCGTCATCTCTCAGGTCGGCCATTTCTACAAAAATATGTGTATACATGACATTAATTATAAATGCTAAATCCTAGACCCTAGACCCTAGGGTGTAGGGTTTATGGCTTAGGGTTTAGGGTTATTGGTGTTGGAGGGTTTCCTAGGGTTTACGGCATAGGGTTTAGGGTTTACGACTTAGGGTTTAGGGTTTACGATGTAGGGATTAGGGTTTAGGGTTTACAGGGTAGGGCTTAGGGTTTAGGGTTTATGACGTAGGGTTTAGGGTTTAGTGTATGTCATTTGATTATGAACATCATTTGCTAACAAAAGTGGAATCAAGTGTATCTCTCATAAATCAATAGATTAAGTAATTTTATAGGTAAAATTTACTAATTTATATCACTAATTATAAATACTAGTATAATGCCCGTGCTAACGCTACAGCTTAATCTTGGAGATGTTTATAAAAACAACCAATATTCTTTCATAGTTTCACTTTTACTGCATAATAATAAGGTATAGTAAAGTCATCTGGCAGGCTAGATTTTACTTCTGTTACTTGTGTGTCTACTAAGGCATGATCATGTGCCACCATGTTTTCTTTTTAATGAATCATAAAAGGATTAAAAGATATTAAAGCATCAGGTGACGTCACAACTTTAGATTGGTAAGTAGCAAGTACAGTACAAGTACAAACTATGATTCAGACGGGATCCATCTGGTTCATGGGAATCCAGTTCTTGTGAGTTCATCACCGGCCTATTGCCACTCGCCAGTTCCTATAGAAAACGTCACAAATATAGTCAAGTAGTATAAAACAGGGTTTTGGATCTACGTTTTTCACCACAGCATGAAGAGAGGGGCGTTGATGGTGTTGATAGTGATCACCTCCATTGTAGGTGTGACCTCTGTAGGCGGCAACACGACTGTTGATGGCGTTGGTCGTGGATGGACTCTCGATGAAGTCCTTTGTCTTGGTCATGCGAGGACGCGAGATCGGGGCGCTGTCCACGTTTGGGGGCGGGCACGGCTTGTGTGGGCGAGGACTTAGGCTGTGGTTTGTTGCTGCTTGGGCTGTCGAGGACTCAGGGCGTTGGTGGTCGCGGCTAGGGTGGGCGAGGGGTTTGCATTATCATTAGGTGCGCTAATCGTGGGAGCGCGTTGATCGTGGGTTTGCTGGCCAGTCACAGGGATGGATTGATGGACGTCTTGACGTATGGGCCTAGCGGCCTCAAGCCCAAATGCCTTAAAGAATGGATTATTTGTTTTTTATCATATCCAAACAATCTTAAATTAGTTCTGCTCAAAAGTCTGAATTTATATTTTATAAATGCTGGCTCATTTGGTGGCCGGCACGAGGAAGGTCGCCTGCTACTAAGTCGGCTCCCGCACCGCGTGTGCCTCCTCCATGTCCAGGCGGTCGCATAGGTCTATGGCGTGCTTCCTCGTGCTCACGAGGATGCCTCGTCGCCGTGCTTTTTCATTCTCGGTGTAGCATCAACATCAGCATGGACGATCGATCATGGATGGATGATGTACATGTACATCATCTTACTGCAGATCAGCAGATGGATATACACATAGTAGTGCAGGTGTTGCGTAAGAGGAAGGGAGCAGATACCTCCGAAAGGGAGATGGATGGCTCTGCGGCCAACGGCGATGGCCGCCATGGCAATTATACTATGTGTGTATACTATGTGTATCTTCCCAGCTGGATAATACCGACCGTCATCGATCGGAGTGGTCATTCTGAAGCTTCAGTATCCATCAGTACTATCCTAATATTATTTACAGCAGTAAAGATCGCCATGATGATCTAGTGTTGATGACATAAATTTGAGCAATAGTGTCACTCTGAGATCGACCGGCCCGAAACCAAAAAAAGAAATAGAATGTAAATATGGGAACTTGTATTGCCAATAGCATGAGGGCTAAAATTACAATGCTAACGACTGGAGCATAGCATCTGAACATGTTGCTTTGCAAATGCAACCCGTTTTATTTACGCTGAATTCTTCAGTTAGTGTCTTGATTCAGCGAACAGATTTCAGTTACAGAATTCGTCCTTCCCCTAAGCACACCTTCAGGTTGTACTACCCTGGCCTTAGGTCCAAGACTGTTACAAACTTCAGTGATTCATTTTCTGATGCTTCAGTTTTGTAATTTGCACTCCGACTTCCACAAGCCATATTCTCTAGAGCATTATCAGATTATTCCAGTTGTTGATTTCTGTTTCAAGTTTAATCTGATCAAGATCTATTAACAGTATGATCTAAAGATCTTGAAGTAAATGATTAGCTGTAGAAAAAAAAATTGTTGGAAAAAATATAGCTTTTACTCACTCTTGCAGAGGGATAGAAATCATAGTACAATCAGAACCCCCATTATTCTCATCCGTGTTCACTTCTCTTACATAATTATCCCCAGTTTTGCTTTCCTTTGCAAGATCCTTTGCTTCAGCCACCATATCCATCATCTCATGTGAAAGAACACTGCTACAAATTCAAATTTAGGAATCAATAAGAGAAGAAATGTGCTCCCATCCTGTTAGGACAGGAAGGCAACAACAAGTATACTTACTCCTTCAATGGTGTGAACCAAGCAGAATCAGCATCCTTGTTTTCTATTGCAGTTAAGTCTAGAATATTACTTGGAAGAGCACTGCATTACAAGGAAACTCAGAAATCCAGAGAACATAACGTTCTTTTAGCATCATTAGGAGGAAGCTCGGGTGCTTACAAGTATTCCGGCATAAAACAAGCAGAATGAACGGCATATTAACATGGCGTCGTCTGATAAGGCTGTACCATTGAATACACTTTAAGGTTCAGTTTTGCAAAACAAAAAGTAAGATGATTCAGAGAACAGATTGTACTACTCTGGGCTTAGGTCCAAGACTGATACAAACTTGTGAAGTTCACACTACCTCCTCGTCGGCCATCAGCCATGCTCCATTACTGCCTTCCTGGCTGTTGTCAGATGTGCTACAAGAACCTGCCTTTTCTTCCATTTATTCACAGATGCTCCCAGAACAGTCAGATGAACCTGAAAGTTTGGAACGCAAACATCATGTAAGAGACAGATAGGACTTTCTGATGATACAAAAATAAAATATCAAGCACATGGCTAACAATATAATTCTTGTTGTTGCTCTTGACACCCCCATTGATAAACCAACATAGAGTTGTCCATGTGAGAACACGGGTTCCGGTAGGTGGATCCCAACATTAGGAATGGTTTGTCCCTGTGATTTATTTATCGTCATGGCAAAACTCAAGCGCACTGGGAATTGTTTTCTCTTGAACTTGAAAGGAAGAGAAATATCATCTAAGGGGGACAATGAAAGCCTTGGTATGAACACCCTTTTCCATGCATGTTGTCCAGCAACGATCTCAGCATCAATTGCATTGTCTTGCAATGCTCTAACCATGAGCCTTGTTCCATTGCACAAGCCATTGTTTGGATCAAGATTGCGGAGAAGAATCATAGGACAATTGATTTTTAGCTTAAGCTCATGTGGGGTGAGTCCATTTGGAGTTATTAAATTCATAAAATCAATAGGGAAGTGATTCTGAGGATCATCAACAACAGTGTCAAAGCTGTGGTAAACCTTTTCGTCACTTGGAAACCTCTCAATCATCATTGCATTCAGCCGATCAACATGGTCATTTTTGGTCGACAGAATGGCACGGGAACTCATATAGGCTGTTGCATGTTCTTCAAGTGATGGGAAAACATCTTGAATAAGTTGGTTGACTGCCACCTCTGTGTTAGTATAACCAATCACAATGTCATCGGGGAGCCGGACGTAATCATCTCCAATGGTTTCCTCGGTTCCATTTCCAATTCGTAACAGGTACTCAGAAAACCAGGGGTCTGACTGTGCTCTCATGTTCCGTGACAATCTTATCTTCCTTATTTTATCCCACAAATAGGATCTTTGCAAAGTAGCATCAGTTACCTGTGCTCTTGTCCCACGTGTCACCACATGTAGGACCTGTCTAATGTCTCCACCAAATACCATGACCTTTCCTCCAAATGGCAAAGCACATTCCATGATATCCTGGAGTGACCTATCAAGTGTCTCTACACACTGACGCTTAGTCCTGGCAACTTCATCCCAAATAATCAAAGATGCCCTATGAAGCAACTCAGCAGTACCACTCTGTTTTGTAAAGCTGCATATGATGTTGTCCCCAATTTTAATTGGTATTTTAAATCTAGAGTGTGCAGTGCGTCCTCCTGGCAATATTGATGCGGCTATACCAGATGTGGCTGTTGCAATGGCAATTAATCCTCTAGACCGAACTCTAGCAAGGAGGGCCTTGTATAGAAACGACTTCCCCGTGCCTCCTGAACCATCCACAAAAAAACCTGGCTCTTATTGGCAAAGACATGTTGAATGATTTCATCAAACCCTTCTCTCTGCTCCTTATTAAGAGAATCAAAAATATCTAAGTGATCTTGGTCTATAGGGATATTTTGTTCCTCTGTAACCTCCCTCATCATGTCAACAGAGCTTGGACCCTCATCAGAAATAGGTGGTAGACCATAATCTCTAATATCTTTCCCCATCGAGTGAAGCATATCCCGTATGTCTTTGAGCACCATTTGCTCCACTATCGATGTGTTACCGTTGTCACAACTGAAGTCTTCACCTAGAGCATCCTTATGCTTGTCCCATAGTCCACGTATGTCAGTGGCCTCACAGAATACAAGTATGGTAGCAAACAACCTTCGCAAACCACATGGCATTTGAAATGTGGTGGCCTCAGTCAAGCAGTCGTTGATTGATTGGTCTGTCTCGATTAGCCCTCTTTTCTCACATGCTTCCCTAAAAGTAGAGTAGGTGACACCGGCCACTGTTCTTAAATCCTCATATGATGTTGCACCTCTCACATGATTCAGTAGAACTATTAGGAAGTATCTCTCCCCTTCAGCAGGGTTAGCATAGACAATCCGTCCTATCTGTCCTGATGATTGTTTTCTTCCTTGCCATACTTTTCTCCCTATAATCCAACGATAGTGTTCTGGAAACTCTCTATATAATATTTTCCTTGCTACCCTATCTTCACAGTTTCTACTAAAATATTCTGTCAGTGTAGTCCTATTAGATCCTGGGCACCTCACAACATCCTCTAGGTTTTCCTCATCATTGTATGTCACTGACTGCATGTCAGGCAAGTGAAGTTGGAGCTGCAATACAGCCGGATAAACTCCAAACATTGGGAAACCAAATATCCTGTAGATGGCTTCTGGTGGAGATATGTACCTAGCATTCCTATACTGTTGTATCTCATTAATGACACCATCGTCTCTATCATTTTGGTCTGCATTTACTGAGAATGATGCTTGATCGTGACCTTTATATAGATACTTAAATAGATATTTCACTGCTTTAATGCTTGAGCACGCTTCAACATTTATATGGCAGTTGTACCTCATTAGTTGACCAGGGTTGTATGGCACTACCCACCTGTTATCTAACTCTGCTCTCCTAATCCTAACTCGACGTCCATCATCCCTTCTCCTATATGTTGGATACGAGTCTTTTCCTTGTTGGGTTGCCTCACAGAACTGTCGAGGGTACTGAAAGCGACACTCTCCATCCAGCATGCATGCACAATTTTTGTTTAGCACGCCACATGGTCCATGGAGCATATGACTCGTTACCAGATCATGCAACTCTAGATATTTGTCCTTGTCTGGTGTCTCTGCTGAAATAACACGATCATATGCATCTGGGGTTGTCAACTTACTCCCTGACTTCATGATCAACAAGAAATGCTCATGTGGCAGCCCCCTCTTTTGGAACTCTGTAACATGGACGTATGCAGCAACATCACCAAAATACTTCTTCTTGATCAGAAGATCTTTTAGATCTCGCAACTTTGCCCTGTACACTCTTGCAACAAGTTCTGACCTATCTTGTGGTTCCTGTCCCGGTTCGAGATTGCTTGTTATCTCTCGAAATGTATAAATACCGGTCCCTCGTGGACTGTTATATCTGCGATCAAGGGTAACCCCTAGGCTTGCGAAGGCAAAATGTGAGTTGATGTAGCGTATATTTTTCCAAAAATATTTTGCATCATCATGCACTTGACTTGTGAATAACCTTTTCAGTTCTGTAGGAACCTCTGGAATATGTATTTGTACTTTTCCTTTTCTACAACAAAACCCGGGTGTCTCGTACTGAAACTCGCACCACAGTAACTGCAGTCAGACACTTGTCTCAGTTTATGTCTTTGTGGCAGGTTGTGGTAGATAAACTCATATGGATCATCATCCGTCACACTATTTTCAGCAGGACCCTTTGGAAGCACGCGATATGACTCGTAATGATGACCTGTGTAGACATATTAGTAGAGAAATTAATTTAGTAGAGTTAAATATGGTCCACTGAAGCTGGAGTTATAACATTCTTATATATAGTTGTTGTTACCTTGTGCATGTTGTTGAATGACTCCATCGTCATCATATAAGTTATCATTGTGTAAACCATGGTCGCCGTCCATGGCATGTCCATCGCCGTCCCAATCATCATGCGTCGGTTCATATAGTTCACGGTCAAATTCATCTTCATTGGTTTGGACATCTACATGGTTGTGGCACCGATCTATTATATTCACTTTTGCAAAAAAAAGTAAGTACCATAGCATACTTAAAAATGAGTTTTTCTTATTTAAAAGTAGCATGAGGTTTTTGATCTCACCTAATTGAACTGAAGTAGGCAATGGACCACTAAGGACTTCTACAATTTTTAAAAAATAAATAAATAAGTACAGTAGCATATACTTATAAATGACTTTACTTATAAAATGTTTTTTATTTAAAAGTAGCACAAGGTTCTTGTGATCACCTGTTTGACCAAAAGTAGGCAATGGACCAGTAAGGACCGTACGTGGGCCTGTATGTTGTGGAACATAATTATCATTTCTGTGTAGCCAATCTGTGGGTTCATCGGATTCAGCATTTTCCACTATTGTTGATAATCCAGTTTCAAAATCCACACCTTCACATGTGAATATGATTTGAGGTTCATGTTATATAGGGGTTGGGCCGGCAAAATGCACAAGGGCTTGAAGTTTGTTCACCTGTGAGCGAGGAGGTCGGCACTATTTGACTAAGAATAGTTGTGGTGGTACTATTTTTCAATTCAACCTTCTTTCGTGCTCGATATTGACGCTGGTACTCACGGTGTCTCCTTTTATTATCTTCTCTCTGCTCATCCGTCATCTCAGCTCTTCGTTTCCGTTGTTGTGCATGCCTTCCGTCCATTGTAGTGTTAGAAATATCTGCAGGGTTTCGTTTGTGTGACAAGTCATATGTAGATAGAGTTTAAAATCAGTATTTCTGTTTGATATAGAGATAAAGTTTAAAATCAATATTTTTGTTTGAAATAAATAAACATGAAGTTATATATCTGATATTTACCACTTGGCCGGATACTTTCATTGCCCGATAAATACGGTGAATTCTGGTCCATCTTGGAGAGATTAGCACATGTTCATTTTCGGTCAGCCATATAAAAGTTGGATTGACTATATAAAAGGCTAACTAATATTACTAAAAAGTTTTTAAATTATACCCGAGTCAGCGCTACTGCTATGGGACATGGCCTTCTTCCTTTCTCGGTACTGACGTTGGTACTCACGTTGTTTCCACCTAATCTCTTCCCTTTGTTCGTCAGACATCTCAGCTCGACGAGTCCGTTGCTGGTGGTTCCTTTCTTCCCTCGTCCGCCGGGCCTCATCTCTACTATAATTGACCACTTCAAATTATTTTAGATCACCAAACAAAACGTCCCCCGCTGAGTAGTCTAACCATTGTGTAACTGTGTACCCAGGAAATTGTACACAAGAATTAGCCTCATTAAAATCAAAGGCTGAGGAAAGAACTACGTCAGATCCAAGCGCTGAGAGACAAAGTTTGATGCAGGCTTCTCACACCCACACCTCACGCACGCCACGAACGATCTGGACATACTTCAGATCACGAAAGGATTAAAAAAATCAACTCCACGGCTGCGGCAGTTCCGAATAGATCTCCAACACCCTCACGTAGGCAAAATCAAAAAAAAATCACACAAACTGCCGGGACATATCTCCGCCTCCAACGCACTGATTTGATCTCCGCCGGCAACTGGCCGGCCGTGGACAGGACGTTTTTGCATCGTCGTCGGTTCCGCCTCCAACGCACTCAGCCAGGCAAAATCAAAATTTGATCTCCGCCGGCAACCGGCCGACCGTGGACAGGAGGAGACGTTTTTGCGACTTGCGTGCGTCGTCGGTTGCCGCCGTCGGACGATCCAGACCAGCGGACTGAGGCACGAGCCTCTCAGCGTTCACGACCTCAACTGCTACCTCGGCGTGATCAAGGTCGGCTCCAAGGGCGGCCAGGCCACGCCACTCGCCACGGAGGCCAAGGGCATGCGTTTCAACTTCAGCGGCGTTCACGACCTCGACCTCGGTGTGATCAAGGTCGGCTCCAAGGGCGGCCAGGCCACGCCGCTCGCCACGGAGGTCGAGGGCGTGCGTTTCAACTTCAGCGGCGTTCACGACCTCGACCTCGGCGTGATCAAGGTCGGCTCCAAGGGCGGCCAGGCCACGCCGCTCGCCACGGAGGTCGAGGGCGTGCGTTTCAACTTCAGCGGCGTTCACGACCTCGACGGCGAGGGCAACGTCTACTTCACCGACTCCAGGTCTTTGTTGCCTTAGCTCCCTTTGTTTTGCTTTGTTTTACTGTTAGTTGCTTGGTTGGTGATACCAATCATGGTCCAATTGAATTAGATGGTCGTTAGCTTCATTACTTAACATTGTTTACCTTCAATAAAAATTGATGTGGCGCAACATATATTTTTATTATTTAATCGATTATGCTATAACCAAATATTTTTCTTCTTGCACAACAAATCAGTAGCCTCTACTTGATACACTGACTCCATGTCTACGCCAAGAAATATACGAGATGCACTAAGTGATATCACCAACATCGCAGGTATGATTTCACATTGTTTACATATATAACGCTTTGGGGGTGTCTTATTGATTTTGTATACATGTCCAAACGGCACAATATATAGATGAGGCCCGACGGACGAGGGAAGAAAGGAACCACCAGCAACGGACTCGTCGAGCTGAGATGTCTGACGAACAAAGGGAAGAGATCAGGAGGAAACAACGTGAGTACCAACGTCAGTACCGAGAAAGGAAGAAGGCCATGTCCCATAGCAGTAGCGCTGACCCGGGTATAATTTAAAAACTTTTTAGTAATATTAGTTAGCCTTTTATATTGTCAATACAACTTTTATATGGCTGACCGAAAATGAACAGGTGCTAATCTCTCCCAGATGGACCAGAATTCACCGTATTTATCGGGCAATGAAAATATCCGGCCAAGTGGTAAATAACAGATACATAACTTCATGTTTATTTATTTCAAACAAAAATATTGATTTTAAACTCTATATCGGTATATGACTTGCCGCACAAACGAAACCCTGCAGATATTTTTAACACTACAAGTATAATTTAAAAACCTTTTAGTATTATTAGTTAGCCTTTTATATAGTCAATCCAACTTTTATATGGCTGACAAAAATGAACAGGTGCTAATCTCTCCGAGATGGACCAGAATTCACCGTATTTATCGGGCAATGAAAATATCTGGCCAAGTGGTAAATATGAGATACATAACTTCATGTTTATTTATTTCAAACAAAAATATTGATTTTAAAATCTATCTCTATATCAAACAGAAATACTGATTTTAAACTCTATCTACATTTGACTTGCCACACAAACGAAACCCTGTAGATATTTCTAACACTACAATGGACGGAAGGAATGCGCAACAACGGAAATGAAGAGTTGAGATGACGGATGAGCAGAGAGAAGATAAGAAAAGGAGACACCGTGAGTACCAGCGTCAATATCGAGCACGGAAGAAGGTTGAATTGAAAAATAGTACCACCACAACTATTCTTAGTCAAATAGTGCCGACATCCTCGCCCACAGGTGAACAGACTTCAAGACCTTGTGCATTTTGCCGGTCCAACCCCTATATAACATGAACCTCAAATCATATTGTTGACACCGTTTTTGGGCACGTGTCTAGAATGGCAGGATAGGGTGGCAGTACGATGCGGGTTGCCGATGAGGATGGTTGCCGATGAGGGAGAGGTTGAATGTGACTAAGTCCACAGGCAGTAATATGGTGCCGATGGCTGGATAAAAAGGTCTGCCGATGACTATGGCAAAGGGATTGCCGATGATGCAAAGGAGGAGTCCGGAAGCTGCCAGTTGTCATGTGGAGGAGTTTCGGTTTGTCACGAAGGATAGTTTTGTTATTTCCTTAGTTATTTGCATCGTTTTGTATATGGATTCCGTGTAATTTGGAATTCGAATTCTAATCGTGTCTGGTTGTAGCTCTTTGAGCAGGGTATAAATATAAACCCTAGGGCCTTGTAATAATCAATCAAGAAATCAATCAAACACGGGTTTTTACTCATATTCCAGCATCTACTTTTCGACGACTTCGTCATACTTTTTTTCTTTTTATTACGAGTTCTTAGGAATTCGTCGACTTAAGCTCGGCGTGTTCTCGAGTTCCGCGTGAGTACCTCTTAGCCGTGACATCCGGGCGCATCGCTGTTGTCAGGACTAAAGTATTCGAGTTATCACTTTTGCCGATAGTAAGGTCAAATCGGCTGGCACGCCTTAACGTTTGAATCGGGTATTAGCCCTTTGTGTTTGCAGATCAGTTTTGCATCAACACATCTCTTTTGGCACGCCCAGTGGGACAGATTCAAGATCAAGATCAACATGTCGATCTCTGACCTCGATCAAGAGAACGTCATCCCTGTGACGGAGGCCAACCTCAAGGATGAGCAGAAGCAAGCTATTGCCCAAGCCATGGAAGAGTTCAAGCAGCAATGCCTGAGGTCTTTCAGCATAAACAGGAGCGGCGAAGTGGTCCAGAAAGATGCACTGCCGGCACCACGGCAGGTCACCTTTGACGCCAATCCTGGCAAGCTTCAAGATATGGTTGACAATGCCATCAATCGAGCGTTGATTAACCAAGCTGGTGTACTGTCTAATACGGTTTTCAATGTCGTGGCAAGAACTTTCAAGGAAGGACAAATCCCGCCAGATTATGTGGGGCCCTCCCATCATCAGCCAACGGCACCAGAGGTCACGGCTCCATCGGCTGCCTTGACGAATTCAAGTGCACAACCTGCCGTCCCTCCAAGTACATCGGGGACTACTGGTGCACTATCTATGCCGATGGCAACCAACCCACAAATTTCAGTTGGGCAGCATAAACTGACAACAGATATGTTGGCATCGGCAATGTCAGGGTTGACTCTTCCTCCCAACTGGTGGGGTTATGGTATGCCTCCAGAGTTGACGCCGGGGACATCACAAATAACCGACATGAGGGGCAAAACTCCAATGACATCGGCACCTCCCAATGCGCCGGTAAACCAGAGTCCTCGGTATACCACAACTACTACTGCAAGGCCTCACACTGGGAATCCTCAAGATTCAATGTTCCAGATGCCCAACGCATCGGCAGAGTCAATGCTGATGCAACAGAGGCCTATGGCCCAGTCGGGGTATGTCAATTCAACGACGGTACCCAATTACCAATCATCGGTAGCACCTATGCCGATGAACGCTAATAATGGATGGCTTGGGCAGCAAGCCTTTCCACAATCGCCCCAGCAGGGTTATCAGACTACAGGGTTCCAGCAAGGGCAGGTCTATCCCGGGTTCCAAGGTCAGGGGATTCCCAACCAGCCAATGAATTTTGGACAGCAACTCGGAGGACAGCCAATCGGTGGACAGCAGTTTGGTGGTCCGCAGATTGGAGGACAGGTGATCAATACAATGTTCCATGCAGATCACGTCCCGAACAGACACGTGGAGGTTCGCCACCAAGTGCCAGATCCGCAGCCGCCTCATCGGCAAGATGCTGATGCGTATTGGGCCGATAAGATTGCTGAAGTAATGAGGGAACAATTTGGGATAAAACCCAAAGTCAACACTTATTCTTATCGGACACCGTATCCTCCCGCGTATGATTTGATCCCGCTTCCACATCGGTACAAGGTACCGGATTTTACAAAGTTTTCCGGACAGGACGACACGTCAACTATGGAGCATGTCAACAGGTTCATTATTCAATGTGGAGAGGCTGGTAACAGGGACGAGTTGAGGGTTCGTCTATTTTCGTCATCATTGTCTGGATCGGCCTTTACTTGGTTTATATCATTACCTCCCAACTCAGTAATTACTTGGGCCGATCTGGAGAAGCAATTCCACAAATACTTCTTCTCGTGGGTTCATGAGAAGAAGATCACCGACTTGGTCAAGTTGAGGCAATGTAATGATGAGTCGGTTGAAGGATTTGTGCAGAGGATACGAGAGGTCAAGAATAAATGCTATAGCCTGGTTCTGGATGATCGGCAGCTAGCCGATTTGGCTTTCCAGGGTTTGTTGCCACATATCAGGGATAAGTATGCCTCTCAGGAGTTCGAAAGTTTAAGTCATTTGGTGCAGAGGATTTCTGATCAAGACATCAAGCCTTTCGAGCCTAAGAGAGCATGGAATAAGAAAGTGTCGTTTGTTGATGAAGCCACAAGCTCAGATTCTGATGAAGAACCAGTAATCGGTTTGGCAGAGTGGGTAAAAAACAAGAAGCCGATGTCTTGTCCTTTTGGGCAGAAGGAACCAGAGAAGTTTGCTTTTGACACCGCTAAGGCTGATAGGATATTTGACTTTCTACTTCAGGAAGGTCAGATCAAACTGTCACCTAACCATGTGATTCCATCGGCAGAAGAGTTGAAGAGGATGAGATATTGCAAGTGGCATAATGCAACGTCCCATGACACCAACGAGTGCAAAGTATTCAGACAGCAGCTGCAATCGGCTATAGAGTCAGGGAGAATCAAGTTTGACAATTCCAAAGCCCAGAAGCCGATGAAGATAGACCAACATCCTTTCCCGACAAACATGTTGGATGCTAAGGGGAAGGCTAAGGTCTTAACATCGGAGACAGCTGAGAAGAGTGCATCGGTAGATCCTCAGCATCAAGTTACTACTGCCGATGCAAGAAGTAAGGGCTTGGTCCAGGAAGGAACTAGCTCAGGAAGGCTTCCTCGATCTGGTATCGTCATAACTCATAGAAGGCTTCGAGAAAAATGGCAACAACGGGAAGATCGGTATCGGCGCCAGCAGGAAGATTATCGACGGGAAGAAGAAAGACGCCGACAGGAGTGGAATCGGCACAGGGATCATTGGAATTGTCCATTCTTCATCCATTGTTGGGAGGAAAATATCAAGCTTCCTACTGTCAGAGACTGCCCTGAGTGCAACGGTTATGATCGGTACGATAGGATCGATCGGCATTATCATGATGATGAACGGCGATTTAATGGGCCGATCAGAGGAAGGGTGTCAGTTCATGACCGGCTGGGGGGCAGATTTAGTGGGCACAACAGACTTAGTGACCGTGTCCAGTATTTTCCCAGGAACCAAGAGGAGCTCGAGGGAATGGCTTATGCGCGGGTTCCCGATGAATTCAGTATTTTGCAGGGATGCTAACACGCATCGTATGGAGTCAAGGGAGAACCGACGCCCGACGGCAAGGCAAAGGCCACTTCCTCCATGGTGCCCTGGAGGATTAACCGAAACACAGAAAAGGAGATTGCAACGTGAAAGGCAAGAAGAACTAAACAAGGGAGAGAACTCTGGAAGTCGGCAGCCGTCAGACGCTAAGAGGGAAGGTCCATCGGCAGGCGTCAACATGGTCTTCATGTTGCCGATGGAGTTTCTTGCACCAGCCAGTGATGATGAGTTGGAATTTTCTGATCAGATAGCTCAGTTGGCTCTGGATCCGATGACGGCTATCTTTGAGAAACCTGCCGATGACGAGAGGCAGCATCTTAAAGCGCTGTTCCTCAAAGGAAGGGTTGATGGGCAGCCAATGACCAAGATCCTAGTTGATGGTGGAGCTGCTATTAATATTATGCCGTATGCAGTATATCGGAAGCTTGGGAAAGGGGATCAAGATTTGACCAAGACCGATATGATGCTCAAAGACTTTGAAGGAAACGTGTCTCCAGTCAAAGGGGCGATATGTGCAGAGTTGACCATCGGCAGCAAGACCTTGCCGACAACTTTTTTCGTGATCAGCGGAAAAGGTGCCTACAACTTATTATTGGGAAGAGATTGGATTCATGCCAATTGTTGTGTCCCATCTACAATGCATCAGTGCTTGGTTCAGTGGGTAGGTGACAAGATTGAGATTGTCCCAGGAGATTCTTCTTATGTTATCGCATCGGCAGAAGCGGATACTTACGAAAGGACCAGGTGCATTTCAGGAGAAGTTTGGGAGAAAGATTTTCTCAAAGTTGCCGATTATGAGATTCCACCGATCCAAGCAGTCGGTTCTGACGACGGTTTTTAATGGATAGATTCACCGATGATGGAAAATTAGGCCAGGGATTCACATCGGCCGACGATTTGGTAGAAGTAGATATAGGTAGTGGTGATAAGCCCAGGCCTACTTTTATTAGTGCTAAATTAGATCCTGAGTGTAAGCGACAATTGACTAGTTTGTTAAAGGAATATAAAGATTGCTTTGCTTGGGATTATACAGAGATGCCTGGTTTAGACCGATCAATTGTTGAACATCGGTTACCCATCAAGTCTGGATTTCGGCCACATCAGCAACCAGCCCGCCGATGTAATCCTAACATTCTACCTGATATTAAGGCCGAAATCACTAAACTTATTGAAGCTAAGTTTATTCGGCAGTGTCGGTATGCCGAATGGATTTCCAATGTTGTTCCGGTTTACAAGAAGAACGGGAAGCTTCGGGTGTGCATTGATTTCAGGAATCTCAATAAAGCTACGCCGATGGATGGATATCCAATGCCTGTCGCCGATCTACTGGTTGATGCTGCGGCTGGCCATCGGGTCATCAACTTCATGGATGGTAATGCAGGTTACAATCAAATATTCATGGCAGAGGAGGATATTCCGAAAACCGCATTCAGGTGTCCTGGTGATGTTGGGCTATTTGAATGGATAGTCATGACTTTTGGGTTGAAGAATGCTGGTGCTACTTATCAAAGGGCTATGAATTTTATATTTCATGAGTTCATCGGCAAGCTCGTAGAGATTTATATTGATGATGTGGTGTTTAAGTCTGGAGATTTCTCAAAGCATCTTGCCGATTTACAAAATGTGTTAGAGTGCACAAGGAAGCATGGATTGAAGATGAATCCCAACAAGTGTGCATTTGGTGTATCGGCAGGGCAGTTTCTTGGTTTCATGGTACATCAGAGGGGTATTGAAATTAGTCGAAGATCTATTGATGCTATCAATAAAATAGTGGCCCCTACCAACAAAACCGAGCTCCAATCCTTGATCGGCAAGGTAAATTTTATCAGAAGATTTGTATCGAATTTGTCTGGTAGGATTCGTGCTTTCAGTCCTCTTCTTAAATTGAAAGCCGATCAAGAGTTTATTTGGGGAGAAGAACAGCAGTTGGCTCTGGATGAAATCAAGAAGTATCTAGTAAATCCTCCAGTCCTAGTTCCACCTCAACAAGGGAAGCCCTTCAGATTGTATTTATCTACCGATGGATCGGTTATCGGTTCAGCTTTAGTTCAAGAATTTGAAGGGAAAGAAAGGGTAATTTATTATTTGAGTAGGAGGTTGATTGATGCTGAAACCAGGTATTCGGCCATTGAGAAACTATGCTTATGCTTATATTTTTCATGTATCAAGCTGAGACATTACCTGTTATCGGCCGAATGCACTGTCGTTTGCAAAGATGACGTGGTCCGATACATGCTATCTATGCCGATTATGAGTGGTAGGATCGGTAAATGGATTTTAGCGCTGTCGGAGTTCGATTTGCGTTACGAATCGGCTAAGGCAGTCAAAGGGCAGATTATGGCCGATTTTGTGACTCAGCATTGCGGTCTAGTGGAAACCTTGGAAATTGTACCCTGGACGCTCTTCTTTGATGGATCTACTTGTGACCGGGGGGCAGGAATCGGCATTGTATTAGTTTCCCCTAAGGGGAGGAAGTATGAGTTTTCCTTGCCGATTGTTGCCACATCGACAAATAATCAGGCTGAGTATCAAGCTCTGATCAAGGGATTGGAGTTGCTGAGAGAAGTTCGTGCTGATGCTGTTGAAATATTTGGGGATTCTATGTTGGTTATAAATCAATTGGCCAGAAGCTATGAATGCCGAAGTGAAGTTCTCATAACGTATTTCGAAAGAAGTATGCAACTGTTAAAGGAATTCAAGGATTTCCGATTGGAGTATGTTCCCCGATTGCATAATGAAGACGCTAATCGGTTAGCTCAGCATGCCTCGGGATATCAGCCAATGATTAATGCGACATCGGTAGTCGGTGCCGATGATTGGAGGAAAGAAATTATTGATTATCTAAAAGATCCATCCAAAAAAGTTGAAAGACGGGTTCGATTTCAGGCAACCAAGTATGTGCTCCTTGAAAATGAATTGTATTATCGAACTATCGACGGAATTCTTTTCCGATGCTTGGGTGATGATGAAGCCAGAAGTTTGATGGGGGAAATCCATGAGGGAGTGTGTGGAGCGCATCAGTCAGCTTTTAAGATGAAGTGGATGATTCGAAGGAATGGATATTTTTGGCCAACCATACTTGAAGATTGTTTTAAATATTTCAAGGGATGTCAAGGTTGTCAAAAGTTTGGTAATATCCAGAGAGTACCCGCATCGACTATGAATCCTATAATAAAGCCTTGGCCATTCCGGGGATGGGCCATCGATCTGATCGGCCAGATTTATCCACCATCTAGCAAAGGGCATAAGTTCATTCTAGTTGCCACTGACTATTTCACTAAATGGGTTGAAGCTATTCCTTTGAAGAAAGTCACATCGGCCAATATGATTGATTTTGTGAAGGAGCATATTATTTACCGATTTGGGATTCCCCAAACGATTACTACCGATCAGGGCACCATGTTCACATCGGGGGAGTTCGATGAATTCGCAATCGGTATGGGAATTAAAGTGTTGAATTCTTCTCCTTATTATGCTCAAGCCAATGGGCAGGCCGAAGCGTCTAACAAAGGAATTATCAAGCTTATTAAACGGAAGATTGAAGAAAATCCTAAGCGGTGGCATACATTATTAAATGAAGCATTGTGGTCTTATCGGATGGCTTGTCATGGATCGACCAAGGTATCACCCTATCAATTGGTGTATGGACATGATGCAGTGTTGCCTTGGGAAATTAAGGCTGGATCTAGGCGATTATCTTTTCAAGATCAATTAACTTCCGATGGTTATGCCACTTTGATGACCGATGAATTGGACGATCTAGCAGGGCATCGGTTAAAAGCTTTAATGAGTATAGAAGAGAATAAGAAAAGAGTTGCTAGATGGTACGATAAGAAGGTGAAGGCTAAAGAGTTTGCCGATGGGGATTTGGTATGGAAATTAATTTTACCAGTTGGGACCAAAAGCTCGAAGTTTGGAAAGTGGTCTCCTAATTGGGAGGGTCCTTATCGGATAAGTCGATCGGCTCCTGGTAATGCCTACATTCTAGAAACCCTCGAAGGAATTGAATTTCCCAGAGCATTAAACGGCAAATATTTAAAGAAGTACTACCCCAGTATATGGGTCGATGCATAGAAGTTTAGGTGCCGATAACACTCCTATCGGCTGGATCCAAATGCTTGGGGACAAGACTTCGTGTTTCAAAAGTTTAGGCGCCGATAACAGTCCTATCAGCTAGACTAAAAGCTGAGGAAGCAGGAAAGCGCAGATACAATGCCGATGGAAACTCTATGTGTTAAGCAGCGTCTGGATTGCCGATATAGCGCGTAGCCGAATTCCTTGATGTCATCATCAGCAGAACCTTCTATCGGCTTCAGCTTCTTCTTCAGTTGGAGTGCTTTGCGACCATGAGCATTTCGCTCGCGCTCAAGAAGCCTGATGGTCTCTGGCAATTGGCTCTCTTCCTGTTGGGCTTGGGACAGAGCGTTCTCTACTTCCTTAAGCTCTGCCAATAGGGACTCTTTTCTTGCCGATAGATCGGATATCTTCTGCTTCAGCACGTCTCCAGAAGATCTCAGGATGCCGATGTTCTTGTGCTTCTCATCGGTCAAAAGCTTTTCTTTCCTCATTTCATCGGAGAGTTGAGTCTGAGCGGCTCTATCGGCAAGCCGCCGAGAAGCTCTTTGGTACTGCAGCTGGCGACTCTCCAGATGAGCGTCTTGGAACAGGATTTCTTCAACGTCGGCTGGGACTTGGCCTCTGAGAGTTCTGAACAGGGTCTTGGTAGGGTCGGAATCATCAACCAATTGCGCTGTGTCCTGGTGAAGGAGAGCTGACAATTCTTCCAGCCTGACCCTGACCTCTGCCGATGTGATGCCGACCGACTGAGAAGTGCTTGCTTCTTCACCTTCTTCTTCAGAGAAATCGATGGCGAAGGAGAACAGGCTATCGGGAGAATCTTGTTCCTGGGAGGGAAAGCAAAATTAGCCCATACTTAGAGAATCGGCAAATAATGCTAGCGGTAAACAGTGACTTACTTGCTTCAAGGCGATCTCTTGCCTTGGACTGGGAAGTGCTGACGGAGCTGCGGGCTGACCGGCCAAAGATGCCGATGGAACTACAGGTTGATCGGCTAAGGTTGCCGATGGGACGATATCGACTGAAAGAAGACAAGAAAGGTTATGAGACTAAATAAGAATAAGTTCATCGGTAGCGATATTGTTAAAGTATGTTACCTGGAGGAGGGATAACAATTGTCTGAATCGGGAGAACTGCCGATGGAATAATTGGGCCCACCGGGCCAGTTGTTTGTTCACCCGTGTCAGCTGATGTACCTTCTGTTTGAGATCCTTCCTATTGGGGTTCTTCTATCTGTGGTGCTTCCTGCATAGGTGGAGGAGATGGTGCTTGCTGTGGCTGGGCTTCTGGAGAAGAAGGAGAAGACTCCACCGGAATTGGAGATACCGGAGGAGGAGGGGGAGTTGCTACCTTCTGGCGCTTTGTTCCAGTCTTAGCACCCGTGGTACCATTCCTCTTTCGCTGGCTGGACTGGGTGGCATCGGCACCTTGACGTGTGACCTTTGCCGATGCACTGGTTTGCTGCAATAACGAACAAGGGTTTATAAGTATAAATAAAACCGATATAAAGATAGTCAGCGTAAAAGATAAAGATTTGACAAATTGCCTTGAAAGCCCGCGCCAAAGTGGGAGCAGCTACCGTTGGTGATGTCTGGGTTCTCCTGGTTGTAACTTTCCTGAGGCGCACATCCCGATGCACGATGGAAGCCACAGTGGGAGCATTGTGGCCGATTGAGGAAATCGGGCCTGATGGAAACAAGTCGATCGGCTTGCCACTCCTGCTAACCGATGGAGGAATATTGTCAGCCTGCAAAAGGAATACAAGGGTAAGCTGCCGATGGAAGTAATAGTGAGAAAATGAAATGTTGGTTTGAGTTACTTACAGTGTCATCGGGAACTTCGTATTCGGGGTCAATCATGCTGCGGTATGAAAGTGCCGATCTGCAGAATAGATGCTCTTTCCATTCTGCCCACC
The DNA here is from genome assembly GCF_000003195.3 of Sorghum bicolor. NCBI lineage: Eukaryota > Viridiplantae > Streptophyta > Magnoliopsida > Poales > Poaceae > Sorghum > Sorghum bicolor. Next base: position 36,858,908 of record NC_012878.2, read on the forward strand.
ATAACTTGTATGCCTGAGTGATAAAAGCAGCCGGAACCCATTCTGATAGATCTACATCTACATCGGCGTTTGGTGGTAGTTGGGCTACTCGAGTCCACTCAAGAAGGTTGTTGATGGTTTCTCTGGGTTTTATCACATCGGCATAAGGAAGTGCAATCGGCAACTGGCCAAAAGCTAACTGGCGAGCTAATGCCGATGGATTGTAAAATTCGTAAGTCTGGGGAGAAGTTTTTGTGCTACCGAAAAAATTCACTGGAATGGCTCTGGGAGTCACAATTGCCATCATCGCCTCATTATCCCTGTCGAGAGCTTCATCAAATGGATTGAAGGTCAGAGGGAGCATGCTATCTGGGTCATCATAAGCCAACCATGGTCGTTCATCCCTGGCCAAACCCTCATACAGAGTCTCGAAGAATCGGCCAATTTGATCCGGATTACTCCCTGAACCAAGGTAGGACTATGACGGCTTCGCCAAAGTTCAAGGGGGCACGCGTTGCCGATTCCTCTTCACCCAACACATGATTTTCGGCTATATCTCTTGGGAAGTGCTGTGAGAACAAGTTGGAATCAAGGCGCTTATGCAGGTGCAGATTGAGCCACATATTAATAAACCACCAGGGGCCTCCCAAGTTGCCGATGGATTGGCCAAGCAAGAGTTTCTGGGCTACCTGATGGAGAAGGTGGTAAACAGCGCCAAGCAAGTATCGGCCGAGAGGAAATTGGCCACCGTTAGCCAGTCTCTCTGCTGCCGATAGATAGACGGAAGTCGGTCCTGCCGATCGACCACAGAATACAAACTTGTCCAGCCACATGTTCAGAAAGGTGGTTTGCTCCTTTATGGTGACAGGCCCTCTCCCGCGGTACTTCTGAATGTACCCTGACCAACCGCCGATAGCGCGAGTCTCCACTTTGGCACTGGGGGCAGTATCAAAAAAGTGGGTGTTATCGGCAGAAGATATATCTAGCCCAGTGAGCATGGCTACATCGGCAAGGGTAGGAGAAGCAGGGCCGTGGCCAAAAACAAAAGCATTGAGGGTGTCTGACCAAAAGTAGGACGCAGCTATCAGCAGTGACTCGTTCCTGTGCATATCGACAATGGATAGCCTAATGCATTGGGCTAGCTTCCTTTCACCCCACTAGACTTCATAAGAATTGCTGACCCTCAAGAACCAGTCTTTCCACCCTACGGTAGGGCTGGGCCAAGAGCGAAAAGTGTCTTTCCACAGATCTAAAGAAAAGTTTTCAGCTCTAAAGGGGATCCTATTGGTTTCTGCGTTAATAAGGTTGGTTGGATCTGAATCCCCTAGAGGGCCAAGACATTGAAGGTGTGGTTGATCGGTGGGGATGACAATTTTATTGGACAACTCCTAGTGATTTTGGGGGAATAAAAATACAAAGAAAAAGGAAAAGGAGAATATTCAGTAAGATGAATCGCGGATGAACAGGAATAAAAAAATACAGAAGATGAGATGGAGATCTGACCTCAGGGACGACGAAGCCAATGGCCATCTTGTCGTGAAGAGGACGTTGGAGGGCACCGGAGTTGATGAAGAGAAGTGCTTGTCGGAGGTCTTGAAGGTTGTAAATAGCGCCGCCGCTGGAAAAGTAAAGTTGGGTAGTAGAATGGTGTGATGGGGAAGGAGTACCCAAGAAGGAACTATTTATAGGACAAGATGGGCAAGGGCAAATCCGACTTATCTCTTTGCCGTATCCGAGAAACCCGAGGGTACTCAGGTGGATATGGTAACTGTTCGCACGGTAATCCAGGGATTCTGCAGGTGATTTGATGGGAAGCGGTCATTATCTAAAGATATTTTACTGTGCGAGATCTCCTGGTCGGTCCATCGGCGATATTCTATAACGGTCATCTTGCCGATGGGTGGATAGGGGGGAAGTAACCGTTTTTGCGAATATCCTGGTCAGAGCATCGGCAGATCTTTGTAACGGTATTGTTGCCGATGTACGACTGAGAAAAATGCCCGTTTAGGAAGTTGGGGATTTCGAGGAATCTGCGGAGGATTAGGATCAGAGTTGTCCAGATTGAGGTTGTCGGTTACCAGATTAGGAGCATTAATTGCGGAGAAGGCATCATTACTGCAGAGAATTTCGGAGCATTAATAGTTTTATACTCCGAAACTGGGGGGCATGTGTTGACACCATTTTTGGGCACGTGTCTAGGATGGCAGGATAGGGTGGCAGTACGATGCGGGTTGCCGATGAGGATGGTTGCCGATGAGGGAGAGGTTGAATGTGACTAAGTCCACAGGCAGTAATATGGTGCCGATGGCTGGATAAAAAGGTCTGCCGATGACTATGGCAAAGGGATTGCCGATGATGCAAAGGAGGAGTCCGGAAGCTGCCAGTTGTCATGTGGAGGAGTTTCGGTTTGTCACGAAGGATAGTTTTGTTATTTCCTTAATTATTTGCATCGTTTTGTATATGGATTCCGTGTAATTTGGAATTCGAATTCTAATCGTGTCTGGTTGTAGCTCTTTGAGCAGGGTATAAATATAAACCCTAGGGCCTTGTAATAATCAATCAAGAAATCAATCAAACACGCGTTTTTACTCATATTCCAGCATCTACTTTTCGACGACTTCGTCATACTTTTTTTCTTTTTATTACGAGTTCTTAGGAATTCGTCGACTTAAGCTCGGCGTGTTCTCGAGTTCCGCGTGAGTACCTCTTAGCCGTGACATCCGGGCGCATCGCTGTTGTCAGGACTAAAGTATTCGAGTTATCACCTTTGCCGATAGTAAGGTCAAATCGGCTGGCACGCCTTAACGTTTGAATCGGGTATTAGCCCTTTGTGTTTGCAGATCAGTTTTGCATCAACACATATTCACATGTGAAGGTGTGGATTTTGAAACTGGATTATCAACAATAGTGGAAAATGCTGAATCCGATGAACCCACAGATTGGCTACACAGAAATGATAATTATGTTCCAGAACGTACAGGCCCACGTACGGTCCTTACTGGTCCATTGCCTACTTTTGGTCAAACAGGTGAGCACAAGAACCTTGTGCTACTTTTAAATCAAAAAACATTTTTTAAGTAAAGTCATTTATAAGTATATGCTACTGTACTTATTTATTTATTTTTTAAAAAATTGCAGAAGTCCTTAGTGGTCCATTGCCTACTTCAGTTCAATCATGTGAGAACAAAAACCTCATGCTACTTTTAAATAAGAAAAACTCATTTTTAAGTATGCTATGGTACTTACTTTTAGTATTTTTTTTTTGCAAAAGTGAATATAATAGATCGGTGCCACAACCATGTAGATGTCCAAACCAATGAAGATGAATTTGACCGTGAACTATATGAACCGACGCATGATGATTGTGACGGCGATGGACATGCCATGGACGGCGACCATGGTTTGCACAATGATAACTTATATGATGACGATGGAGTCATTCAACAATATGCACAAGGTAACAACAACTATATATAAGAATGTTATAACTCCAGCTTCAGTGGACCATATTTAACTCTACTAAATTAATATCTCTACTAATATGTCTACACAAGTCATCATTACGAGTCATATCGCGTGCTTCCAAAGGGTCCTGCTGAAAACAGTGTGACGGATGATGATCCATATGAGTTTATGTACCAGAACCTGCCACAAAGACATAAACTGAGACAAGTGTCTGACTGCAGTTACTGTGGTGCGATCAGGTTTCAGTACGAGACACCCGGGTTTTGTTGTAGAAATGGAAAAGTACAAATACATATTCCAGAGGTTCCTACAGAAACTGAAAAGGTTATTCACAAGTCAAGTGCATGTTGATGCAAAATATTTTAGGAAAAATATACGCTACATCAACTCACATTTTGCCTTCGCAAGCCTAGGGATTACCCTTGATCGCAGATATAACAGTCCACGAGGGACCGGTATTTATACATTTCGAGTTCATGGCGGGTTGTACCATCGTCTGGACCACCTGGTGCCAGGTGGCGACGACGCTCGACATCTACAGCTTTACTTCTATGATACAGAAGATGAGGCCTTTCTCACATAGAGCCAAGAGGTCTCCTGATCTTGATATTAATCTCATCCGGAATATCCTTGCAATTCTTCAGGATAACCCATAATTTCATACTTTCAAGAGAAATGGTGCTTTTCCAAACTTGGATGACTACCGGATTGAACTCAATACAAACGTGACGCCTGATCAGAGAAGGTACAATGCCCCAACAACATCCCAAGTTGCTGCTATCTGGATGGAAGGGAACGATCCACAAAGGTGTTTTGATAGGAGCGTGGTTGTATATGGCAAGACTGATAAACGTCCGCAGTATATCCGAGCATACCATGGTTGTTATGACCCATTAGCTTATCCTATATATAACCCACGAGGTGAAACAGGATTGAACAAGTTCATGCCGTACAGTGGGGTTCCAGTAATTCCATCATCCGCAACTATGGCTTCTACTAATAATGTTAATAACAGGGACGATGGGACTACTGGTGGTTATCAAGGTACTATCTCCTAAAAATATTTTTTTACTGCTATAATACTGGTACTATTTAATTGCTGCTATGATACAATATAATAAAATGATCTAATATTTTATCTATCTTGCAGCTGATAATAATAATGAAAATCAAGTGGAAGAAGGTGACAATGACGTTCAAGAAGGTGACATGCTAAGTGGAGTTGCAGATGTAGCACAGTCCACAAGATATTTAACTGCATGTGAATACTACTGCTTCAAGTTGCAAGTTAGACGAGGCATTTTTAACATTATATTATTTGGAGGACGTCTTTTCCAGCAATGGGTTGTAGATATGTATATAAAGATTGAGTCTATGAGGGTAGATTGGTACTCTAATCCTGATAACCAAAAACTAATACGGGCAGAGCTATACCAGGTAACAACTCATATTATTTTGTTTATATTTGTTATTTTATGAACTTTGCAACCATATTACTGCCTTTGGCTAAAACTATATGTTTAAATGTATTTTAGGGACTGGTTGATGTTATCTCAGCTGGAGAGACATAGGGTTCTAAGGTTGGCAAGAGAATTGTGTTGCCAAGATCATTCCCAGGATGCGATCGAGACATGCAACAAAGATTCCTTAATGCTATGGATATTGTGCAGCGTTTTGGAAAGCCAGATTACTTCATCACCATGACATGCAATCCATACTGGGAAGAGATAACAAGCAATCTCGAACCGGGACAGGAACCACAAGATAGTCCAGAACTTGTTGCAAGAGTGTACAGGGCAAAGTTGCGAGATCTAAAAGATCTTCTGATCAAGAAGAAGTATTTTGGTGATGTTGCTGCATACGTCCATGTTACAGAGTTCCAAAAGAGGGGGCTGCCACATGAGCATTTCTTGTTGATCATGAAGTCAGGGAGTAAGTTGACAACCCCAGATGCATATGATCGTGTTATTTCAGCAGAGACACCAGACAAGGACAAATATCTAGAGTTGCATGATCTGGTAACGAGTCATATGCTCCATGGACCATGTGGCGTGCTAAACAAAAATTGTGCATGCATGCTGGATGGACAGTGTCACTTTCAGTACCCTCGACAGTTCTATGAGGCAACCCAACAAGGAAAAGACTCCTATCCAACCTATAGGAGAAGGGATGATGGACATCGAGTCAGGATTAGGAGAGTAGAGTTAGATAACAGGTGGGTTGTGCCATACAACCCTGGTCTACTAATGAGGTACAACTGCCATATAAATGTTGAAGCGTGCTCAAGCATTAAAGCAGTGAAATATCTATTTAAGTATGTATATAAAGGTCACGATCAAGCATCATTCTCAGTAAATGCAGACCAAAATGATAGAGACGATGGTGTCATTAATGAGATACAACAGTATAGGAATGCTAGGTACATATCTCCACCAGAAGCCGTCTATAGGATATTTGGACTCCCAATGTTTGGAGTTTATCCGGCTATATTGCAGCTCCAACTTCACTTGCCCGACATGCAGTCAGTGACATACAATGATGAGGAAAACCTAGAGGATGTTGTGATGAGGAAAACCTACAATGATGAGGAAAATACCAATTAAAATTGGGGACAACAGCATGTGCAGCTTTACAAAACAAAGTGGTACTGTAGAGTTGCTTCGTAGGGCATCTTTGATTATTTGGGATGAAGTTGCCATGACTAAGCGTTAGTGTGTAGAGACACTTGATAGGTCCCTCCAGGATATCATGGAATGTGCTTTGCCATTTGGAGGAAAGGTCATGGTATTTGGTGGAGACTTTAGACAGGTCCTACCTGTGGTCACACGTGGGACAAGAGCACAGGTAACTGATGATACTTTGCAAAGATCCTATTTGTAGGATAAAATAAGGAAGATAAGATTGTCATGGAACATGAGAGCACAGTCAGACCCTTGGTTTTCTGAGTACCTGCTACGAATTGGAAATGGAACCGAGGAAACCATTGGAGATGATTACGTCCGGCTCCCCGATGACATTGTGATTGGTTATACTAACACAGAGGTGGCAGTCAACCAACTTATTCAAGATGTTTTCCCATCACTTGAAGAACATGCAACATCAGCCGCCTATATGAGTTCCCGTGCCATTCTATCAACCAAAAATGACCATGTTGATCGGCTGAATGCAATGATGATTGAGAGGTTTCCAGGTGACGAAAAGGTTTACCACAGCTTTGACACTGTCGTTGATGATCCTCAGAATCACTTCCCTATTGATTTTTTGAATTCAATAACTCCAAATGGACTCCCCCACATGAGCTTAAGCTAAAAATCAATTGTCCTGTGATTCTTCTCTGCAATCTTGATCCAAACAATGGCTTGTGCAATGGAACAAGGCTCATGGTTAGAGCATTGCAAGACAATGCAATTGATGCTGAGATCGTTGCTGGACAACATGCATGGAAAAGGGTGTTCATACCAAGGCTTCCATTGTCCCCCTCAGATGATATTTCTCTTCCTTTCAAGTTCAAGAGAAAACAATTCCCAGTGTGCTTGAGTTTTGCCATGACGATAAATAAACCATAGGGACAAACCATTCCTAATGTTGGGATCTACCTTCCGGAACCCGTGTTCTCGCATGGACAACTCTACGTTGGTTGATCAAGGGGGGCGTCAAGAGCAACAACAAGAATTTTGGCAAAACCAAAAGAGGATTTGGATCCTACAGGGAAGAGCACTAAGAATATAGTTTACAAAGACATCCTAAATTGCTGACTGACGGTGTGTGTACTCAACCCATTTTATCAATCCTCATGTAAAATTATATTGTTAGCCGTGTGCTTAATATTTTATTTTTGTATCATCAGAAATTCCTATCTGTCTCTTACATGATGTTTGGGTTCCAAACTTTCAGGTTCATCTGACTGTTCTAAGGCAGGTTCTTGTAGCACATCTGACAACAGCCAGGAAGGCAGTAATGGAGCATGGCTGATGGCCGGCGAGGAGGTAGTGTGAACTACACAAGTTTGTATCAGTCTTGGACCTAAGCCCAGAGTAGTACAATCTGTTCTCTGAATCATCTTACTTTTTTTTTGCAAAACTGAACCTTAAAGTGTATTCAATGGTACAGCCTTATCAGACGACGCCATGTTAATATGCTGTTGATTCTGCTTGTTTTATGCCGGAATACATGTAAGCACCCGAGCTTCCTCCTAATGATGCTAAAAGAACGTTATGTTCTCTGGATTTCTGAGTTTCCTTGTAATGCAGTGCTCTTCCAAGTAATATTCTAGACGTAACTGCAATAGAAAACAAGGATGCTGATTCTGCTTGGTTCACACCATTGAAGGAGTAAGTATACTTGTTGTTGCCTTCCTGTCCCTAACAGGATGGGAGCACATTTCTTCTCTTATTGATTCCTAAATTTGAATTTGTAGCAGTGTTCTTTCACATGAGATGATGGATATGGTGGCTGAAGCAAAGGATCTTGCAAAGGAAAGCAAAACTTGGGATAATTATGTAAGAGAAGTGAACACGGATGAGAATAATGGGGGTTCTGATTGTACTATGATTTCTATCCCTCTGCAAGAGTGTGTAAAAGCTATATTTTTTCCAACAAATTTTTTTGGTACAGCTAATCATTTACTTCAAGATCTTTAGATCATACTGTTAATAGATCTTGATCAGATTAAATTTGAAACAGAAATCAAGAACTGGAATACTCTGATAATGCTCTAGAGAATATGGCTTGTGGAAGTCGGAGTGCAAATTGCAAAACTGAAGCATCAGAAAATGAATCACTGAAGTTTGTATCAGTCTTGGACCTAAGGCCAGGGTAGTACAACCTGAAGGTGTGCTTAGGGGAAGGACGAATTCTGTAACTGAAATCTGTTCTCTAAATCAAGACACTGACTGAAGAATTCACCGTAAATAAAACGGGTTGCATTTGCAAAGCAACATGTTCAGATGCTATGCTCCAGTCGTTAGCATTGTAATTTTAGCCCTCATGCTATTGGCAATACAAGTTCCCATATTTACATTCTATTTCTTTTTTTGGTTTCGGGCCGGTCGATCTGAGAGTGTCATCAGCACTAGATCATCATGGCGATCTTTACTGCTGTAAATAATATTAGGATAGTACTGATGGATACTGAAGCTTCACAATGACCACTCCGATCAATGACGGTCGGTATTATCCAGCTAGGAAGATACACATAGTATACACACATAGTATAATTGCCATGGCGGCCATCGCCGTTGGCCATAGAGCCATCAGTCTCCCTTTCGGAGGTATCTGCTCCGTTCCTCTTACGCAACACCTGCACTTCTATGTGTATATCCATCTGCTGATCTGCAGTAAGATGATGTACATGTACATCATCCATCCATGATCGATCGTCCATGCTGATGCTGATGCTACACCGAGAATGAAAAAGCACGGCGACCAGGCATCCTCGTGAGCACGAGGAAGCACGCCATAGACCTATGCGACCGCCTGGACATGGAGGAGGCACACGCGGTGCGGGAGCCGACGTAGTAGTAGGCGACCTTCCTCGTGCAGGCCACCAAATGAGCCAGCATTTATAAAATATAAATTCAGACTTTTTGAGCAGAACTAATTTAAGATTGTATGGATATGATAAAAAACAAATAATCCATTCTTTAAGGCATCTGGGCTAGAGGCCGCTAGGCCCATACGTCAAGACGTCCATCAATCCATCCCTGTGACTGGCCAGCAAACCCACGATCAACGCGATCCCACGATTAGTGCACCTAATGATATGCAAACCCCTCGCCCGCCCTAGCCGCGACCACCAACGCCCTGAGTCCTCAACAGCCCAAGCAGCAACAAACCACAGCCTAAGTCCTCGCCCACACAAGCCGTGCCCGCCCCCAAACGCGGACAGCGCCCCGATCCCGCGTCCTCGCATGACCAAGACAAAGGACTTCATCGAGAGTCCATCGACGACCAACGCCATCAACAGTCGTGTTACCGCCTACAGAGGTCACACCTACAATGGAGGTGATCACTATCAACACCATCAACGCCCCTCTCTTCATGCTGTGGTGAAAAACGTAGATCCAAAACCCTGTTTTATACTACTTGACTATATTTGTGAGGTTTTCTATAGGAACTGGCGAATGGCAATAGGCCGGTGATGAACTCACAAGAACTGGATTCCCATGAACCAGATGTATCCCGTCTGAATCATGGTTTGTACTTGTACTGTACTTGCTACTTACCAATCTAAAGTTGTGACGTCACCTGATGCTTTAATATCTTTTAATCCTTTTATGATTCATTAAAAAGAAAACATGGTGGCACATGATCATGCCTTAGTAGACACACCAGTAACAAAAGTAAAATCTAGCCTGCCAGATGACTTTACTATACCTTATTATTATGCAGTAACAGTTAAACTATGAAATAATATTGGTTGTTTTTATAAACATCTCCAAGATTAAGCCGTAGCACAGGCATTATACTAGTCTATATATTGTGCCGTTTGGACATGTATACAAAATCAATAAGACACCCCCAAAGCGTTATATATGTAAACAATGTGAAATCATACATGCGAAATTGGTGATATCACTTAGTGCATCTCGTATATTTCTCGGCGTAGACATGGAGTCAGTGTATCAAGTAGAGGCTACTGATTTGTTGTGCAAGAAGAAAAATATTTGGTTGTAGCATAATCGATTAAATAATAATAATATATGTTGCGGGACATCAATTTTTATTGAAGGTAAACAATGTGAAGTATGAAGCTAACGACCATCTAATTCAATTGGACCGTGATTCGTATCACCAACCAAGCAACTAACAGTAAAACAAAGCAAAACAAAGGGAGCTAAGGCAACACAGACCTGGAGTCGGTGAAGTAGACGTTGCCCTCGTCGTCGAGGTCGTGAACGCCGCTGAAGTTGAAACGCACGCCCTCGAACTCCGTGGTGAGCGGCGTGGCCTGGCCGCCCTTGGAGCCGACCTTGATCACACCGAGGTCGAGGTCGTGAACGCCGCTGAAGGTGAAACGCACGCCCTCGACCTCCGTGGCGAGCGGCGTGGCCTGGCCACCCTTGGAGCCGACCTTGATCACACCGAGGTCGAGGTCGTGAACGCCGCTGAAGTCGAAACGCATGCCCTCGGCCTCCGTAGCAAGCGGCGTGGCCTGGCCGCCCTTGGAGCCGACCTTGATCACGCCGAGGTAGCAGTTGAGGTCGTGAACGCTGAGAGGCTCGCGGCACCGGCCTCAGTCGGCTGGTCTGGATCGTCCAACGGCGGCAACCGATGACGCACGAAAGTCGCAAAAACGTCTCCTCCTGTCCACGGTCGGCCGGTTGTCGGCGGAGATCAAATTTTGATTTTGCCTGGGTGAGTGCGTTGGAGGGGAACCGACGATGATGCAAAAACGTCCTGTCCATGGCCGGTTGCCGGCGGAGATCAAATCAGTGCGTTGGAGGCGGAGATATGTCCCGGCAGTTTGCGTGATTTTTTTTTTTTATTTTGCCTACGTGAGGGTGTTGGAGATCTATTCGGAACTACAGCAGCCGTGGAGTTGATTTTTTTAATCGAACTGTGGAGTTGATTTTTTTAATCCTTGCGTGATCTGAAGTATGTCCAGATCGTTCGTGGCGAGGATGAGGTGTGGGTGTGAGAAGCCTGCATCAAACTTTGTCTCTCAGCGCTTGGATCTGACGTAGTTCTTTCCTGAGCGCTTGATTTTAATGGAGGCTAATTCTTGTGTACAATTTTCTAGGTACACATAGTTACACAATGGTTAGACTACTCAGCGGAGGACGTTTTGTTTGGTGGATCTAAAATAATTTGAAGTGGTCAATTATAGTAGAGATACCACTAGTAGTGTATGTCATTTTATTATGAACATCATTTGCTAACAAAAGTGGGATGATCAAGTGTACCGCTCACAAATAAATAGATTAAGTAAGTTTCAGGTAAAATTTACAAATTTATATCACTAATTATAAAGCTGGCGATGCTTTTGTACCTCAAAACTTTGAATTCTAGCTAGATAATAAACACAATAGATGAATTCTAACTAATGAACACTAATTGATTAATAAACACTAATTGATTAATAAACATCATTTATACACAATATATGCATTCTAGATAGATATATAGATGTATCTATAGACATACATATATTTTGAAGCCGGTGATGCTTTTAGACCTCAAAACATTGAATCCGCAGTTCTGCACTGGAAAATAAAAATGGTTAATACATATGAAATATTATTGACAACAAATATCTCTATTTCTATATATATGTGTGTATATATAT